>NC_084684.1:9410515-9415515 GCF_028389875.1 Rhea pennata | reverse complement strand
CTAACCCTAACCCTAACCCTAACCCTAACCCTAACCCTAACCCTAACCCTAACCCTAACCCTAACCCTAACCCTAACCCTAACCCTAACCCTAACCCTAACCCTAACCCTAACCCTAACCCTAACCCTAACCCTAACCCTAACCCTAACCCTAACCCTAACCCTAACCCTAACCCTAACCCTAACCCTAACCCTAACCCTAACCCTAACCCTAACCCTAACCCTAACCCTAACCCTAACCCTAACCCTAACCCTAACCCTAACCCTAACCCTAACCCTAACCCTAACCCTAACCCTAACCCTAACCCTAACCCTAACCCTAACCCTAACCCTAACCCTAACCCTAACCCTAACCCTAACCCTAACCCTAACCCTAACCCTAACCCTAACCCTAACCCTAACCCTAACCCTAACCCTAACCCTAACCCTAACCCTAACCCTAACCCTAACCCTAACCCTAACCCTAACCCTAACCCTAACCCTAACCCTAACCCTAACCCTAACCCTAACCCTAACCCTAACCCTAACCCTAACCCTAACCCTAACCCTAACCCTAACCCTAACCCTAACCCTAACCCTAACCCTAACCCTAACCCTAACCCTAACCCTAACCCTAACCCTAACCCTAACCCTAACCCTAACCCTAACCCTAACCCTAACCCTAACCCTAACCCTAACCCTAACCCTAACCCTAACCCTAACCCTAACCCTAACCCTAACCCTAACCCTAACCCTAACCCTAACCCTAACCCTAACCCTAACCCTAACCCTAACCCTAACCCTAACCCTAACCCTAACCCTAACCCTAACCCTAACCCTAACCCTAACCCTAACCCTAACCCTAACCCTAACCCTAACCCTAACCCTAACCCTAACCCTAACCCTAACCCTAACCCTAACCCTAACCCTAACCCTAACCCTAACCCTAACCCTAACCCTAACCCTAACCCTAACCCTAACCCTAACCCTAACCCCTAACCCTAACCCTAACCCTAACCCTAACCCTAACCCTAACCCTAACCCTAACCCTAACCCTAACCCTAACCCTAACCCTAACCCTAACCCTAACCCTAACCCTAACCCTAACCCTAACCCTAACCCTAACCCTAACCCTAACCCTAACCCTAACCCTAACCCTAACCCTAACCCTAACCCTAACCCTAACCCTAACCCTAACCCTAACCCTAACCCTAACCCTAACCCTAACCCTAACCCTAACCCTAACCCTAACCCTAACCCTAACCCTAACCCTAACCCTAACCCTAACCCTAACCCTAACCCTAACCCTAACCCTAACCCTAACCCTAACCCTAACCCTAACCCTAACCCTAACCCTAACCCTAACCCTAACCCTAACCCTAACCCTAACCCTAACCCTAACCCTAACCCTAACCCTAACCCTAACCCTAACCCTAACCCTAACCCTAACCCTAACCCTAACCCTAACCCTAACCCTAACCCTAACCCTAACCCTAACCCTAACCCTAACCCTAACCCTAACCCTAACCCTAACCCTAACCCTAACCCTAACCCTAACCCTAACCCTAACCCTAACCCTAACCCTAACCCTAACCCTAACCCTAACCCTAACCCTAACCCTAACCCTAACCCTAACCCTAACCCTAACCCTAACCCTAACCCTAACCCTAACCCTAACCCTAACCCTAACCCTAACCCTAACCCTAACCCTAACCCTAACCCTAACCCTAACCCTAACCCTAACCCTAACCCTAACCCTAACCCTAACCCTAACCCTAACCCTAACCCTAACCCTAACCCTAACCCTAACCCTAACCCTAACCCTAACCCTAACCCTAACCCTAACCCTAACCCTAACCCTAACCCTAACCCTAACCCTAACCCTAACCCTAACCCTAACCCTAACCCTAACCCTAACCCTAACCCTAACCCTAACCCTAACCCTAACCCTAACCCTAACCCTAACCCTAACCCTAACCCTAACCCTAACCCTAACCCTAACCCTAACCCTAACCCTAACCCTAACCCTAACCCTAACCCTAACCCTAACCCTAACCCTAACCCTAACCCTAACCCTAACCCTAACCCTAACCCTAACCCTAACCCTAACCCTAACCCTAACCCTAACCCTAACCCTAACCCTAACCCTAACCCTAACCCTAACCCTAACCCTAACCCTAACCCTAACCCTAACCCTAACCCTAACCCTAACCCTAACCCTAACCCTAACCCTAACCCTAACCCTAACCCTAACCCTAACCCTAACCCTAACCCTAACCCTAACCCTAACCCTAACCCTAACCCTAACCCTAACCCTAACCCTAACCCTAACCCTAACCCTAACCCTAACCCTAACCCTAACCCTAACCCTAACCCTAACCCTAACCCTAACCCTAACCCTAACCCTAACCCTAACCCTAACCCTAACCCTAACCCTAACCCTAACCCTAACCCTAACCCTAACCCTAACCCTAACCCTAACCCTAACCCTAACCCTAACCCTAACCCTAACCCTAACCCTAACCCTAACCCTAACCCTAACCCTAACCCTAACCCTAACCCTAACCCTAACCCTAACCCTAACCCTAACCCTAACCCTAACCCTAACCCTAACCCTAACCCTAACCCTAACCCTAACCCTAACCCTAACCCTAACCCTAACCCTAACCCTAACCCTAACCCTAACCCTAACCCTAACCCTAACCCTAACCCTAACCCTAACCCTAACCCTAACCCTAACCCTAACCCTAACCCTAACCCTAACCCTAACCCTAACCCTAACCCTAACCCTAACCCTAACCCTAACCCTAACCCTAACCCTAACCCTAACCCTAACCCTAACCCTAACCCTAACCCTAACCCTAACCCTAACCCTAACCCTAACCCTAACCCTAACCCTAACCCTAACCCTAACCCTAACCCTAACCCTAACCCTAACCCTAACCCTAACCCTAACCCTAACCCTAACCCTAACCCTAACCCTAACCCTAACCCTAACCCTAACCCTAACCCTAACCCTAACCCTAACCCTAACCCTAACCCTAACCCTAACCCTAACCCTAACCCTAACCCTAACCCTAACCCTAACCCTAACCCTAACCCTAACCCTAACCCTAACCCTAACCCTAACCCTAACCCTAACCCTAACCCTAACCCTAACCCTAACCCTAACCCTAACCCTAACCCTAACCCTAACCCTAACCCTAACCCTAACCCTAACCCTAACCCTAACCCTAACCCTAACCCTAACCCTAACCCTAACCCTAACCCTAACCCTAACCCTAACCCTAACCCTAACCCTAACCCTAACCCTAACCCTAACCCTAACCCTAACCCTAACCCTAACCCTAACCCTAACCCTAACCCTAACCCTAACCCTAACCCTAACCCTAACCCTAACCCTAACCCTAACCCTAACCCTAACCCTAACCCTAACCCTAACCCTAACCCTAACCCTAACCCTAACCCTAACCCTAACCCTAACCCTAACCCTAACCCTAACCCTAACCCTAACCCTAACCCTAACCCTAACCCTAACCCTAACCCTAACCCTAACCCTAACCCTAACCCTAACCCTAACCCTAACCCTAACCCTAACCCTAACCCTAACCCTAACCCTAACCCTAACCCTAACCCTAACCCTAACCCTAACCCTAACCCTAACCCTAACCCTAACCCTAACCCTAACCCTAACCCTAACCCTAACCCTAACCCTAACCCTAACCCTAACCCTAACCCTAACCCTAACCCTAACCCTAACCCTAACCCTAACCCTAACCCTAACCCTAACCCTAACCCTAACCCTAACCCTAACCCTAACCCTAACCCTAACCCTAACCCTAACCCTAACCCTAACCCTAACCCTAACCCTAACCCTAACCCTAACCCTAACCCTAACCCTAACCCTAACCCTAACCCTAACCCTAACCCTAACCCTAACCCTAACCCTAACCCTAACCCTAACCCTAACCCTAACCCTAACCCTAACCCTAACCCTAACCCTAACCCTAACCCTAACCCTAACCCTAACCCTAACCCTAACCCTAACCCTAACCCTAACCCTAACCCTAACCCTAACCCTAACCCTAACCCTAACCCTAACCCTAACCCTAACCCTAACCCTAACCCTAACCCTAACCCTAACCCTAACCCTAACCCTAACCCTAACCCTAACCCTAACCCTAACCCTAACCCTAACCCTAACCCTAACCCTAACCCTAACCCTAACCCTAACCCTAACCCTAACCCTAACCCTAACCCTAACCCTAACCCTAACCCTAACCCTAACCCTAACCCTAACCCTAACCCTAACCCTAACCCTAACCCTAACCCTAACCCTAACCCTAACCCTAACCCTAACCCTAACCCTAACCCTAACCCTAACCCTAACCCTAACCCTAACCCTAACCCTAACCCTAACCCTAACCCTAACCCTAACCCTAACCCTAACCCTAACCCTAACCCTAACCCTAACCCTAACCCTAACCCTAACCCTAACCCTAACCCTAACCCTAACCCTAACCCTAACCCTAACCCTAACCCTAACCCTAACCCTAACCCTAACCCTAACCCTAACCCTAACCCTAACCCTAACCCTAACCCTAACCCTAACCCTAACCCTAACCCTAACCCTAACCCTAACCCTAACCCTAACCCTAACCCTAACCCTAACCCTAACCCTAACCCTAACCCTAACCCTAACCCTAACCCTAACCCTAACCCTAACCCTAACCCTAACCCTAACCCTAACCCTAACCCTAACCCTAACCCTAACCCTAACCCTAACCCTAACCCTAACCCTAACCCTAACCCTAACCCTAACCCTAACCCTAACCCTAACCCTAACCCTAACCCTAACCCTAACCCTAACCCTAACCCTAACCCTAACCCTAACCCTAACCCTAACCCTAACCCTAACCCTAACCCTAACCCTAACCCTAACCCTAACCCTAACCCTAACCCTAACCCTAACCCTAACCCTAACCCTAACCCTAACCCTAACCCTAACCCTAACCCTAACCC